>NW_028081814.1:0-933 GCF_014824575.4 Sturnira hondurensis
GCAGCCTTGACACAGCCCTGCAGGCGCGGCAGCTGCCTGCACAAAAACACTCTGCCCCACTCAGGAAGCGAGCTCAAAGTGGCTGCAGCCAGCCAGGCAGGCTCAGGCCTCGGGTTGTAGCCCGCCTGTCTCAGCACTGTCCTGCTGCTTAAAGATGGGGTAGGATGTAGTGCTCACAGACATCGTGTAGCTGAAGGATCACTGTTCCTGTTTATACACGGGATGGGAAGTAATGTTCCCGGGTCTCAGACTTCACAAACCAAGGAGCTAGAAATCACTCAAGTCTGTTCCTCAACATCTGAGGATTTATGCTCCTGCCCCGCCCCCCATTCCCAGCGCTGTGCCCACATTGGCTTCCCTTTTCCAGGTGTAGATGAACAGGCCTGGGAAGAACACACACCTTCAGGGATTATCCACCTCTTTCCCGACAGCTTCAAGGAACATTTCACTTCAGGCAACCAATACTCATCAATCCTTCTCAGTGACAACAAAGAAGGGTACAATTTCCTAATCTGTGGCCATCACCTGCACCTACATACCCCTGAAGTAAGTTTGGGGTCTTGCAAAGCATGGGACTGTGGGTAGATTAGCTACAGGTGTTTAAAAACTAATTCTATGTATTATACTCAGAGTCAGCAATGCTTCACAGGAAGGTGTGCCCCTTGGAACAATGCCTCAATTTAAAAAGAGCATTTTTCACTCTCTCACCTTGGTGGCCGCCGCCTTTCCCCACATCCCTTTGTAACCCCAGGGGCAGCAGGGCATCTGCAGAGCTGAGCACCACACAGAAAGGGAGGTCCCAGCTTGGACTGGGTGTCCTGGCCGCTGCCTCACCCCGAAGATGGAAAGCACATTCTCGGGTGATTCTGAAGACACTGTGCAGCATCTGTTGGGGGTCCCATCTGTTGGGGGATGGGTTGGAAACAGAGCCAA
>NW_028081815.1:0-664 GCF_014824575.4 Sturnira hondurensis
TTGAGAGCTGTTTTGCATAGCAACAGTTTCACAGCTAACTTTTGGAATGGTCATTCAACATATTTATAACCTTTAACTGGTTTCATAGATATGTTAAATAGCTGTGGCCATGCTCTGAGTCAGGGGGATAAAAGTGACTTCCACCCAAGACTTAACTAGGGGGCAGGTCCCCCAAGTTACAGTGCCTGTGTGGGAGCTTGGAGAAGATTGGCTCCATGCCATGGGGCTGTACTTGCCCAGACTCATGATGGCAACCCAGTAAACTTGTAACACAGAAATACTGGCAGGTGTAACTGATTGTGGGAGTAGTTGGGAATGGGGCTGAAAAGGAGGATTGGTGCGGGGATTTAAACCCAGACATGGCAGTCATTAGGGGAGAGCCATGCGGTTTCAGCAGAGTAAGGGTCCCCTCTTGGCCAGGTGTAAGAGGGAGCCATGTGGTTTTGGCAGAGTGCAGACCCCCTCTTTCCCAGGTGAAAGGGAAAACCATGCAGCTTTGCCAGAATGGAGATCCCTGTGGCCAGGTGAAGAAGAAAGACACATGCTTTTGGTGGAGTGCAGGCCCCTGCAGCTCTGGTAGAAGAGGCCCATGAGGCTTTGGGGCGCTCCCTTTGGCTGCGTGGCCTGGGAAGCAGGAGAGACTTTGCCTGGAACTTGGTACAAA
>NW_028081816.1:0-597 GCF_014824575.4 Sturnira hondurensis
TTAAAGAAGACCCTTTAATTATTCTTGTAATAGTGGTTTAGTGGTGATAAAATATTTTAGTATTTTCTCATCAGGGAAGCTCTATATTCCTTTTAATCCTTTAAAAATATATATATATATTTTATTGATTATGCAATCACAGTTGTTCCAATTTTTTCTCTCCTTTATTCTGCTACACTATGTATTCCCCTCTCACCATCATTCCTCCACCTTAGTTTATATTCAAGCATTGTACACTTAAGTTCTTTGGCTTCTCCTTTTCCCATACTATTTTTAACCTCCCCCCGTCTATTTTGTTGTGGTGGAGGATGCCCAAAAGTCCCCCTGTCCACCACAGATGAAAATAATACTATTAAGACATGATCTGCTTGGGGAGCAGAGGTGGTCAGTCTCTCGAAGGAGAAAGACCAAGAGCCCCTTCCTCAATGGCTTTTATTAGGTTCCTAACAGACAGGAATACAGGCAAAGCTCATCAATCAGTGTCAGGTGGCAAGGATCAAACACCAGATAACATTTCAAAGAAATCTGAGGGTATTAATCCCAGTCAGGGAGGGTCAGGTAAGGGGGTTGCAAAAAATTTGGGAGACATACTGATAT
>NW_028081817.1:0-1568 GCF_014824575.4 Sturnira hondurensis
CTATGTGCCTGTTTTTATGCCAATACCAGGCTGTTTTGATTACATTGGCCTTATAATACAGTTTGATATCAGGTATTGTAATCCCTCCTACTTTGTTCTTCTTTTTCAAAATTGCAGCTTCTATTCGGGGTCTTTTATGGTTCCATATAAATTTTTGAAGTGTTTGTTCTATGTCTGTGAAATATGACATTGGCACTTTAATAGGTATTGCATTAAATCTGTAAATTGCTTTGGGTACTATGGACATTTTGATGATGTTAATTCTTCTAGTCCATGAACATGGTATATGTTTCCATTTGTTTGTGTCTTCTTTGATTTCTTTCTTCAGTGTTGTGTAGTTTTCTGCATACAGGTCTTTTACCTCCTTGGTTAGGTTTATTCCCAGATATTTTATTTTTCTTTTTGCTATGTTGAATGGTATTTTTTCTTGATTTCTGCTTCTGCTGACTCATTGTTGCTATAGAAAAATGCCTTTGATTTCTGGATATTGACTTTGTATCCCGCTGTTTTGTCAAATTCATTTATTAGTTTGAGCAGTTTTTTGGTAGAGGCTATAGGATTTTCCATGTATACTATCATGTCATCTTCGAACAATGACAGTTTTGTTTCCTCCTTTCCGATTTGGATGCCTTTTATTTCCTTTTCTTGTCTAATTGCTGTGGCTAGACTTCCAATACTATATTGAATAGAAGTGGTGAAAGTGGACAACCTTTTCTTGTTCCTGATCTTAGTGGAAGAGATTTTAGTTTCTGCCCATTGAGTATGATGTTGGCTGTAGGTCTTTCATATATGGCCTTTCTTATATTGAGGAGTGCTCCCTCTATTCCCACTTTGCTGAGTGCCTTTATCATAAATGGATGTTGTACCTTATCAAAAGCTTTTTCTGCATCTATTGATATGATCATGTGGTTTTTGTGTTTCCTTTTCTTTATGTGGTGTATTACATTTACTGGTTTACGAATATTGAACCATCCCTGGGATGAATTCCACTTTGTCGTGGTGTATGATCTTTTTGATGTTTTGTTGGATGTGATTTGCCAATATTTTGTTGAGGATTTTAGCGTCTATGTTCATCAGCGATATTGGTCTGAAGTTCTCTTTATTTGTTGTGTCTCTATCTGGTTTTGGAATTAGGATGATGCTGGGTTCATAAAGAGTTGGGGAGTTTTCCCTCCTCTTGGATTTTTTGGAATAGTCTGTGAAGAATTGGGGTTAGTTCTTCCTTAAAAGCTTTGTAGAATTCTCCTGTGAAGCCATCTGGTCCAGGGCTTCTGTGCGATGGGAGTTTTTGATTACTTCTTCAACTTCATCTGCTATTATTGGCCTGTTCAGGTTTTCTGCTTCTTTTTCATTGAGTTTGGAAGATTATATTTTTCTAGAAATTTGTCCATTTCACCTAGGTTTTCCAATTTCTTGGCATACAGCGCTGCATAGTAATTCCTTACAATCCCTTCTATTTCTGTTGTATCAGTTGTAATCTCTCCTCTTTCATTTCTGATTGTGTTTATTTGGGTTCTCTCTCTTTTTTTCTTGATGAGCCTACTTAAAGGTTTGTCTATTTTATTTAT
>NW_028081818.1:0-1328 GCF_014824575.4 Sturnira hondurensis
GTCAATTCCCCCTGTTGTCCATGTCCATGGGTCATTCATACATGCTCTTTAACTAGCTCCTTTCCGTACTTTCCACCATTATCCCCTCCCCCATTCCCTCTGGTCTCTCTCAGTCTGTTCCATGTCTCCATGCCTGTGGCTCTATTTTGTTCATCAATCTATTTTTTTCTTTAGATTCCTCTTATGTATTTATAATGATATTACATTCTCAGTATTATTTTATAATTTTAAAAGTGAAATGTTGCAACAAGGGAGTTTTCAAGTAATTTTTCACATATTCATTTAGCAAGACAATTACAAAACAGGACATCACATTTCAATTATTCAAATACCTTTAGTCTTAGAGAATCTTACGACAGGTATAGAGGAAAAATAAAACAATATTTAACATGAAATTTTGACATGCTTTTGTAACAGATAAATATTTCATTTATTTCATTTCTTCATTTCTTTCTCATTTCAGTGTGTAAACAATTTAAATTTTCATTAGAATTTAATGAAATATAAGTGTTTTCATATTTTATATTTTAGCTTTTGGCAAGTGAAAAGTACTTGGGAGTAAAATATTTCAAGAGGTTTACAAAGATTTTCAATACATAGTTTTATTTATTATCTGATTGAATAATATCAAACTATTTATTATTTTATATGTAAACTAGGTTGATCAGCATTGAAAAAATGCATCTGTAGATGGACTGAATCTACTTTATTATTTCTAAAAACAGTAAATTCAAACAAAACTGGCTTGTATAATGAATAAAATTAATTAACTCACCTAATTAAAAAGTGTAGGTGTATAACTGACTGTAGATCCAACCATTTACACTCGGCAGAAAATGCACTCCTCCTTCTGTTTGCTTAGTTATTTTCCATTTACCCTACTCTTTGCTTAGTTAACTCCTACTCTGCATTCAGATCTTAGGTCCATTCCACTTAAGACTGCCTGCCATCAACCTCCTTTACTGGACTCGATCAAGTTCTCCTTGTTACATGTTTTCACAGTAGCCTTTGTTGGTTTTGCATTCTATTTTTAGTAGTAATAGTAGTAATATACTTATAATGAAAGTTTGTAATGAATTATTTCTTTGCCTGGCATATCAGAGGCGCATACTCTGTGCTTACTGAGCTAAGGAATGCTTAAGTGAAGTTAAACATCCGTCATCATCCCTAACATTTGAAATAAACATGGACATAAATACTCTGCATGTTACTTTCTCTTGGCCTTTGCTCCGTGGCTGTCACTGCATTGTTCTCTGTGGAAGTTCTGTTCTCCATGAAACTTCCCAGATTGTAAAGCAAATACATACAGATTTGCTTTGAATACACAC
>NW_028081819.1:0-1704 GCF_014824575.4 Sturnira hondurensis
CAGACTACCACCACTCCAGGTAAGTAACCTTCTTTGAAGTAGGTAATTTTTGAAAGGAAGAGGGCTGAATGGATCAGAATCCAAACCAGCCCCACTATTTGTGGTCTAGCCCACTGAACTCCAAAGTCATCTGCATCAATTCCCAACACCCTAGAACTTTCCAGAAACGCTCTCAGACCACTTCGAAGAGCTTTCCACCTGAAGCTTCACTCCCTGTCTAGGACTTATGTTCAGAAGCAGCAAGATGTGATAAGATTTGGATGTGCATCATGGTTCTGCCACTCAGCAGCACTGTGCTTGAACAAATGTTCAACCTCCAAGTCTCCTCTCACCCTTGGTTTCCACAGCCAACAGAAAGAGCAGCTGTGATCATGGAGTGAGACAAAGGGTGTCAGAAGCCAGCTTTGGGTCTCATCAGCTTTTCTCTTTCCCAGAGTCTTTGGTGCCCATTTAGTCCACGGCTCTCAAACAGTGTTTTCAGACTCATACAATGCTGCGCCTAAGAGGCTTTTAGGAAAGTTTTTACATCAAAAAGAGCCAGTGTGGTCTGGCTCCTTCAGGAATCAGTCAGGAGCAGCTGCACCAATGCATCCACACTCTCTGCTCCTTTTCTGGGAGTCCACCTAAGATTGGAAGAACCAGTGCAATCTCAGAGCTGCACTGGCTGTGATTCTAAGTGACTTCTAGCCACTCACCCAATAATACTTTGTTGTGTTGTCACACCCTTGTTTTTAATATTTCTCTTTCTTCTGGCTTTCTGAATGCCTCCTCTTCCCCCATGTTTCATCTGATCTGACCTGTCCCATCTCTGCAGAATTGCTGTCTGATCAGGTCCCATGGGAGCCTAGCAAGGCACATGCCCTACTGCAGGTGGTTAAAGATATGGGGGCAGAGTGTGGAGTGGGGATGGAGAATCCAGACCAAGAAGGATGGTGACTTCAGTTCTTGGCAAAATCCCCTTGGAGCAGAAAGCAGGCACCTATTGCCAAACCCACCAGCCATCTCTAAGGAATTCTGTATTCAGTGCAGATCAGAAGAGCTAATTGTGGTTGTTGTTTAAGCCTCAGATTCCTTTCTAAGCTTCTTAGCTGTCTTCACCCAGTGACATAATTCTACTGTCTAATTTGCTCTCTAAAGAGCATCTGTCAACATTCCACCATTGTCCCTGCTCCTCTCCAGACTTTCTCCCTGTTCTCTGATCTCTGTGATATCTTCCTGTCCCACTCTGCTGGAAAGACTGATCACTAAGAGGTTTTCTCTCCTGATGTCCAAAACCAAAGAATGTGTCAGTCTTACAACAGGCCAAACCCTAATTTCTGAAATCCAGGGAAAGTGAATTTCAGCAAATCAGGGGAGTCTTGGAAAGGCCTTGGTGTACTTTACACAGTAGAACAGCTGAGTGAACCTGTTTTGTAGGACCAGCCCTGGTGCAGCTACATGATTTGTGCAGTCACAACTTCTAGGATTTTCCATTGTCATTGGTGCCATTATGGGATGGGAGTATAAACCCCTGGCATTCCTGCCTAAGCTCAGGGGACCATGGGGAAAATGTGACTTTTAAAAATCAATTGTAACTGGAAGGCATTATGCTGAGCAAAATAAGCCAGACGGTGAAAGACAAATACCAGATGACATCACCATTAACAGGGATCTAAACAAAACAAACAAGCAAGCAAAATATGACCAATGACACTCAAATACAGA
>NW_028081820.1:0-744 GCF_014824575.4 Sturnira hondurensis
CCTAGCAATGGAATTGCTGGGTCAAAAGGCAAGTCCAATTTTAGTTTTCTGATAAAATTCCATACTGTTTTCCATAATGGTTGTACCAGTCAGTCTGCAATCCCACCAATAGTGGACCAGAGTCCCCTTTTCCCCACACCCTCTCCAACATTTGTTGTTTATTGCTTTATATTTATGATAGCCATTCCCACCAGTGTAAAGTGGTATCTCATTGTGGTTTTAATTTGTATCTCTCTGATAGCAAGCGATATTGAGCATCTCTTCATGTGTCTCTGGATCCTCTGTATGTCCTCCTTGGAGAAGTGTCTGTTCAAGTCCTTTCCCCATTTTTTAATTGGGTTAGTTGTCTTCTCAGAGTGAAGTCGTGTGAAACCCAACTCTCTACAGTCAATTAATATTCGACAAAGGGGGCAATAACATAAAATGGAGTAAAGATAGCCTCTTCAACAAATGTTGTTGGGAGAACTGGACAGCTGCATGCAAAAAAATGAAACTCGAGCACCAACTTACATCATGCACCAAAATAAATTCAAGGTGGCTAAAAGACTTAAATATAAGCCGTAACACCGTTAAAGTCCTAGAGGAGAACATTGGCAGGAAAATATCAGATATTTCATGCAGCAACATTTTTACTGATATGTCCCCTAGAGCAAGAAATATAAAGGAAAGAATAAACAAACGGGATCTCATCTAAATAAAAAGCTTCTGCGCAGCTAAAGAAAACAGCATTAAAATAAAAAGACA
>NW_028081821.1:0-1371 GCF_014824575.4 Sturnira hondurensis
AGGCAGCCCAATGGTCAGAGAATAAAAGATATAAAAGAGATCTGAACCAAATCTGTGGTCTGGAGCTAAGCCCACACATGCTCAGCATATATCAACTGAAAGCCAACCTCACCACACATGGGTAAACTGAGAAAATTGACTAAAATTAATGTTGTTTGCAAATGCCAATACAATTCGGTTGTTTGTAACATGCCAGCTATTAGATATAACTCAATACACGTATCACATGAAATTAATTTTGAATAGTCACATATTATATATATATGAACATAATGAATAAATACAGAGAACATAAAGTAGATATATTTAAATAGATGAATGCATAGGACTTATTAATTCATTTTACATATGATAAACAAATATAGGATCTCTCCCATTTCTAAATAAATCTTAGCAAAACTACCACTTAATGATGTCAAATTAATAAATTTCTTCCCACATTCTGTTAATGACTAATGTTTAATTCACATGCACATCTTATGCTTTTAGTTTTTATATTCTCATTTTTAACATTGTATTTTTTCTCTCAGTGTAGGTTTCTAAGCATGGGAATTCAGAATGTCAAAAGAGAAAGGCAAAAAATTTTAAAAAACAAGGTATCTTCAAAAATAACTAAAATCCAGCAGAGGAAATAAAAGAACAGATATATAAGAGATATCAAAGGACACTAATTATTGCCCAATGAAACTACTGGTCTCTACCAAAAAAATGACTACAATCATTAATAATGATGCACTAAATAGATTAGAAGATATTTGTATTGGTTCTGTTGTCCCAGCAAGTGGAGTACAGTCATATGGCTTTTGTTACAGAAACTTTGAGGTTGTTGCATAGTAACATTGAGTGCCAAGTAGAAATTCAGTTCTCTCTGCTCCAAATCTATATGCATTTCACTTTCTGAGATAATTGCAGCAGATGCTCCAACCTCCTCTCCAGTCAGCTGACTTGAGGTTTTGTCAGGAAAGGGCACTGGGAGAAAGGACTCCTCTTCCTGGTCTCATGCTGTTTTCTCTCCTTTGGCTACAGTGCTGTGGCTGACATCTGCATGCATGCAGGAAGTTCTTGTGGTATTCCCCCTCCAGCAAGTTTTGGGACTAGTCACAGCCATAGCTCCCCTTCTCTACTCTTGGGTGCTGACACTTTGTCGGAGAGGTAGTCCTACCTGCCGGTCACACTGTGAGATCCTTCCTCATCCACATCACCCTGCAGACTGGAAGCTGCTCTCACCCAGAGCTGTCCAGTGAGTGTGTCTATGGTAGAGTTTTCTGTAGTGACATGAGTCTGAAACCCATTGCTGAGGAGATAGACTTGGGTCATACACGATTCTTCCTTTTGGTAATCCTCTTTAATTACTGATTGCTACATTTTGTA
>NW_028081822.1:0-1301 GCF_014824575.4 Sturnira hondurensis
CAGCTGCATTCACCTGATGATCTTTTGCAAACAGGAAGCCACAGCGGGAGGGTTCTGGCTCCCCTGGCCCGCAAACGCTGTGCTTCCTGGGAGAAGCACAGTTGCAGGGTGAGGGAGCGCCAGTCGCAGGGTGTGTTTTCAGTGCCTGACTTCACCAGGCCCAAATGTGGTCATCAAAACTGAGGAGGCTACTGGGGCCAAAAGCAAGCATCATTCTGGACCCTGAGCACAGCAGCCTGTGGTCAGGACAGCCAGCCCAGGGTGGGCCCCCTTTGAGGGGAAGGCATCTTGTGTGGTTTCTGAGTGTCCAGGGGTCCTCCTCCCGACATTCACTCAGCACTCCCAAGACTCACCTTCCTAGGGACATGGGGGAAATGTGCTGATTTCTGGCCGTCCACTCTCAAGCCCCTTGGGTCAGCTGGGCTGAGAGAAGCATTGGAACATGGGTTCCCCAATGTCCAGCCAGTCACGGCTCTCCTTGCTTGTGTCAGAGACGAAAAATGGGAGTAACTCTGGCTGTCCTGGGCCCTGCAGAGAAAGGAGGGAAGGACGGTGTGGGGGTCCCCCGAGTCCCCAGAGGGGCCTTACAGACAGCCTTCACCTCCAGGTACAACTTTCTCCTGCACCCTCAGAGACCTACAGCTGGCCCAGGGAGGCTGCAGGAACACAGCCCTGACCCAGTGACACTGAGGGCCAGCTCAACTGAAGAGATCAGCAACTGCTGAGTGCCCAGGGCCACAGTGAACAGGGCACTTTGTCCCAGCGGGGTCCCCAATTCTCCTCCAACCTCCAGGCCCCAGTACCTTATAGCAGGGCTTCACCTCTCTTCCCACTGCCACAGTCCCCTCCCCCCCACCCCAACCAGACAGTCTATGCTCTGCCAGAGGGACCCTAGTCACTCTCTCCCAGGGAGTGGGGTATACACCAGGTACAGGGCACTATTGCTCCTCCATCAATGCTCAGAGGGGGCATCTACCCAGTGACATGGGCTAGACACCCACATGCCTGAGATCACTGTGGAGATGGTGGGGGGAGAGGGGCTTCCTGGATTTCTGGGGGTCCCACCAAGATTACCTGTGGCCACTTCCCACCATATTCTGCTTCCTGCACACAGCAGGTGTCTGAAACCTGAATCTTTGAGTGGTCCCCGGGCTGGGACACCTGGCCTCTGGGAAATTTTGCGGGATGGCCCAAGGGAGGGGAAATGGTGGTGGAAGTGGTGACTTGGCAGGGCGTGGGGAAAGGCCGCTGAACTCTCTGCCCAGGGGGTCAGAGAGGACCAGGAGGGAGATACAGGAGAG
>NW_028081823.1:0-10415 GCF_014824575.4 Sturnira hondurensis
GTTCTGTGCAAACAGCAGTGGGGAGTCCCTGAGGGTTTGGAGCAGAGGGTGACGTGTCCGAGGTGGAGCAGAAAGTCCCCGTGAGTGCCTTGACGACACAGTGCCCGAGGTGAGCAAGTGATCCTGGTCTTTGTCATTGACTAGGATTCCGGTGAGTCTAGACGTGTGAGGACCCCGGGACCATGGGCACAGGTAAAGCAGAGGTGGATTTGGGCACAGAGGGACAGGCTGGTCTCTGCCTCCAAGTGTCGAGACACTCAGCACGTCTGCAAAGACATCAGACCTGACTGTTATCTTGTCACTAATGTAGGACAATGAGAAGGACAATAAAAATAGGAAAATACTCTTTATATTATAAAGAAATTTGAAGACTCCCCCCCAAATCCTGACAAGAAACAATGACATATGTGCAAAATATGAAAAACTAAGATAAAATGAGAGTTCCAGAAATGTATTAGCATGCTAGAGCTTACACCGGTAAATGTGTAGCCTTCAAACACCATTCTTATTATCCATCACTTAATCTAATCAGATCTGTGAAAGCTGTGCATGCATCGCATGACCTCAATTTTTTTTGATAGTCCTCTCCACACCCCCCTGAGTGAGTTCCTAGAGATTTCCCTGAACAGATCCTATGAGCCCTTTAGACCAGACAGACAGCGCTGCCGTCTGTGGCACTGAACATGAAATTCACTGTGCATTTACTTTGAAAGCGAATCCACATTAATTTGTCATTGATGTATTTGTTTGCACCTCCCACAGTTGTGGATTCCTGAGAGTGAGATGCACCAGTCAATAGTAAAGTGTGTCAGAGTCACAGTATCTGGGAATCAGACACTGGATGTGAGAAGAGACAGTGACCTGGTGAGCTGCAGAAACCAGCTTGGCCCTCAGGGCTTTGGGCCATGGCAGGTGTGTGCACTGTCACCAGCAGGAGATGCTATGGGACTGCCCTGTGTTCCCTACACAGGTGCTCATTAAAGGCCCATTGTGTCCTAGAAGCCTGAGCCTGGGGGCAAGGCTTGTGCTCACTCTTGGGGACATAGCAGCTGTGTCCTCTATGGTCTGGCAAAGTCACATGGACTTCTGTGTTGTCTCAGCAGGTGCTTCCCCCTGGGCTGTCCCAAGTGGTGAAGCCAACCCCCATCCTCCCCTGTCTGGGATGTGAGCTGAGTTCAGCACCAGGGCTCAGGGAGGGGCTGGGCAACCCCTGGATGGACACACATTTGCATGGACAGCCCCTCCCCTGGCAGAGGGTGGGGAAGAAAAGGAGGCCTGGGCAGCCCAGCCCCACTGTGGTCTCAGGGGCTGTGTGCACCATGGCCTTGACCCCTCTGCTCCTTGTGCTCCTCTCTCACTGCACAGGTAGGGACAAGACTTGGGGACCAGGGCTCAGTTCCCAAGTTTCTTCCCTTCCTGCTCCATCTTTTGAGAAGCTTCCCCTGGTTGTGCCCCATCAGTGACATGTGTCTGTGTCTGCAGGTTCTCTCACCCAGCCTGTGCTGACGCAGCCACCCTCCCTGTCTGCATCTCCTGGAGCAACAGCCAGACTCACCTGCACCCTCAGCAGTGACATTGGTGTTGCCGACTACTACATATGCTGGTTTCAGCAGAAGCCAGCAAGCCCTCCCCGGTGTCTCCTGAGATATAAATCAGACTCAGACAAGCACCAGGGCTCCGGAGTCCCCAGCCGCTTCTCTGGATCTAAAGACACCTTGGCCAACACAGGGTTCCTGCTCATCTCTGGGCTGCAGCCTGAGGACGAGGCCGACTATTACTGTGCTATAGGTCAGCGCAAGGGGAGCAGCTACAGTTGCTCACAGTGGTTCAGATGACAAGGAAGTGAGACAGAAACCCCTGGGCCCAGCGGTTATGGCTCTGAGCCTCACTGAAGCTTTGTGGAGGCCTCTGTAAGGTGGGCTCCTGTGCATCAGAATGTCCGTGGAAGGGGAAGGAGCAGCACCGTCATGAGTGAGGGCCCAGGGCGTCCCCGGGGACACACTCCCTGAAGAGCTGACAAAGTCTGACTTACTGTCCCCACAGAGTCTGGAGTAAATTTTAACAAAATAAATATTTTTTCGGTAAAAATCTCATTTCCTTTTATTGTTGTATTCTGCTCACATAAAACACTTCATTTTTGACACTTCTGGTCACCAAATGTGGGGGCATCTTTTTTTTTTCACCATAAGGAATTCCTGTGACACCAGCTGGATGTCCCACCTCACAACTCAGTTCTCACTCGACTGCCTGGAGACGCATCACGTTCGCAGTGGAAGGGCTCAGTCTCAGATGCTAGTCACAAGCAACATGTCCCCAGGTTTCATTAATGCATTGGCTATAAATGGAAGTTTCCCCTGTTCTCACCCTTCATTTGAGTTAATTTGCTGATAGCACCTGAACTCTTCTCCCTCCTCAAGAAAATGGGAGGCAGGTGTGCAAATTCCAAGCTTTGAATCGTGCCTCTGTGTATGAGTGAGCCGTCCTCACCCAGGAGCCCAACCAGAGTCCCTTATTCAGAACAAGATGAACACCTGTCACCCAGGAAATTTCATGGTGAGGGGTTCTATGAGAGCAACCAGGGACTGTGACCAATATAAATTCTGTAATATCTCACAATACTGTGTCTGAGAGTACAAATGATGAGCTAGACAGTCACTGTCACCCAAATCAGTGTTAGAATTCAGCATCTTGTGTTGTTCTAGAACATCCCCACAGTCCCAGGCACTTCACGGGACCCAGGACACTGGGCCCTTGGACATTTTCCATGACTGGTGACCTCCTGACCGTCAGTGGGTTTTCCTGAACCCACGGGCACTGACTGCCCCCTGTCTTTTCACACTTCCCTGGGCTCTCCAGCCATCCAGGCTGTGAGCTGGGCTGTGGCACATCAGGAGTAGGAAGTCCCCAGTGTGTGCCTGTGTTACTTCTTTCATGAAGCTGTGGATGAGCCCAGACCCCCGGTGAGCTTCTCCTGCAGAGGAAGCAGCAGACACATTGGGGGTGACCATAGCAGCCACCCAAAACCTCCTGGATAGAGCGGCCACTTTTGTAACCTAGAAGAGTAATGAGGGACTGTCCAGGGTTTGACCCTCATTCTCTGAGTTGAATGGTGTGAAAGAACCTTGTGGACCTCCTCTGGGGTCCAGCCCTAGAGACACTGATGATCACCATCCCAAAGATGAGCACAGCCCAATGCGATGACCATGGCGTGTTCCACGGCGAAATGTGATATATATTCATGGTCCAGGAAGGGGCGTGGAGGGCAGATTGGTGCTATTAAACAAAGACATTTCATTCTCTCAATTCTTTCTTCATGTCGCCATGGAAAACATTCCTGTTTGAAGATATGGTTTTTCAAACGTAGGCAGAACTGCTTTGATTTGAGAGCCAAAAAGCCCCAGAGTTTTGAGAGGGGGCAGGCAAGGCCTATGAGCAGCATGTGTGACCCCAGATCCAGGTGGCCCTTTGTGCTGCCGGTGGAAATGGTGTCCTCTGGCGGGATCGTGAGAAGAAACTCACGCATGGGAGACTGAGATGTGGCAAGATGTATGCAGGTGGAAACAGAAAACTGCCCCTGTGCCACATCTGTGTCTGTTCCGCCATGAAACATTCAAACGTATCTTCAGCAAGGGCAGAACAAATGCCAGTGTCCAGAGTTTCTGTTTCCTATTTAAGCTCAGTTCTTCGGGTCCTGCCAGGTCTGCTGTGGGTTCTGGTCGGCTGCTACACACACTGTCCACATGGAGAGAACACATGAAGATGTGGTGCGACCATGTGTTCCTGGGACAGAGAGAGAGAGAGAGAGGGAGAAATGCTTTGTTCCCTGGCATTGTGTTACCTGGAGCCTAGGAAGGCCTAATAGTTGTTCAAAATAACCAATCAGCTTCCCAAGATTCCACAGCTTTGCACTGGGCCAAAGTTCTAGCTAGTCACGGCTCCGCATGCACAGGCCTCAAAGAAGCACCTTGTCCTGGGACATTTGGACTTCTTGTGCACAGGTGCGTACCCTCCCCTGGTCTCCAGGACATCCTGGCCATGGAGGCTGAGCTGCTCCCTAAATGGGGAGAGAAAGGTGTTTATCCCCTGGGAGGGTCGAACCTGCCTTCCCCTGCCGAGAGGGAAGCCGTAGCTTCCTGGCTAAGCAAACAGGCATATGTTCCTGGTTGATGATGCTTAATCATGTCTGATTCCCTTCGCTTCCTTCCTTCCTTTATTCACACCCAGCTAACACATGCACAGCAACCTGTGTGTTCCCTGGTACCAGCCTGGGCTTCACTCCTACTTCTCTGAGGTTTGAAGCCCTAGAGAATTTGTTTTCACCCGATTTAGAACCTTTGCAGAGCCCTTGAATTCCCACGTGTGGGGGCATGGTACCTCACCGCCCCTCACACCAATCAGCAGTTCTGAACAGTCTGATGACTAAGGAACAGGTACAACTGGGAGATCAACGTGAAAAGATGGTGAACCTAAGATGTTACTGGGAAGTTGCATGTGTGACAACGAGGGACCTCCAGGTTCCCATGAGCATGGCCCACACTTACACACTGACCATAGCAGAGGCTCCCAGGCTGTGGGGAGGCAGGGACGCTCATTTGTGCAGTGGGTACCCACCAGCCATGGGCACATTTGAAGGTACTTTGGCAGTGTCTCACAAAGTTAAACACACTCTACTGTGATACAACACAGAACTCACTCTCCTAGGTCTTTATCTAAATCAGTCACCTGTGTTCGAATGAGCATATGCCCATGAAATTATTCATGTTGTTAAAGCTTAGAAAGCAACTGCTATGCCCTTCCATAGGTGAATAAATCAATAAACTATTTGTACAATTGAACAATATGATTTGCATATCAATAAATGAGTGTTCAGTCCACAGAAGAACATGAAGGAAGCTAACAGACGTATTTCTAAGTGGATAGAGCCAATCTGAAAAGGCTGGGACTGGAGAGGTGCAGGGTCAGGGTCAGGGTCAGTAGCAGGGCAGGAGCCCTGAGCAGCAGCACCAGCCCAAGGGCCCCATGTCTCCTGTATCCACCAGAGGGCGACCATGCCCCACATTCCTCAGCTGAGAGTACTGCCCCTGACACTTGGGTGTTTCCAGTGTCATCATCTTTGGGTTGTAGCCCTCCCAACTGTGTGATCTCTTTTGCTCATCTGGAACCTTGGCTTATGTTAAAAGAGGGACTTATACAGCCAATAAAAGGGTAGATTTGCATAATGACGTCCCACTGTAAGCCTCAGGCTGACATAAAAGTCTGAAGACTCAGGTCTGGCTGTGGGGCTGAGGAAGCAGAGTTGGGGGGTGTCTCCACCATGTATTGGGCTGCACTTCTCCTCAGTGTCCTGGCTCACTGCACAGGTGGGGCCTGAGGGGAGTCAGGGTGGGCACCATTTTGACACCTGGGTCCATGACATCTCCTCCCTCCCTGGGAACAGGGTCTGTCCTTCCTCACTGATCTCTGTGTGGCTCCTTCTTGCAGGGTCTTGGGCCCAGTCTGTGCTGACTCAGCCCAGATCTGTTTCGGGGTCATTGGGACAGTCGACCACCATCTCCTGCACCTACAGTGGTGGCAACATTGGGGATAACTATGTGCAGTGGTACCAACAGCGCCCAGGCTGGGGCCCCACCACTGTTATCTACAGAGATGACCAAAGACCCTCTGGGGTCCCGGATCGGTTCTCTGGCTCCATAGACAGCTCCTCCAACGCCGCCTCCCTGACCATCTCGGGGCTGCAACCTGCGGATGAGGCCGACTACTACTGTCAGTCTATTGATTATAGTGGTGATCACACAGTGCTGCAGACTCAGGGGGAAGTGAGACCCAAACCCCCAGAGCTTCCCCTTCTGGGTCTGCACTCAGCCTGTCCCCACCAATCAGGGTGCCCTCTTCTGTCTCCTGCTGGAAAGTGTGTGTAGAGATTGCAGGTTTCTGAGTCCCTCTATTTTCTTTCCAACTTTCTCCCTGTCAGGGTGGTTGGTTGCCTGTTTCCTGTAGAGTGAATTCCTGAGGGTGAGTTAGTTCAGAGCAGGGTGTATGAGCCTGTGCATTTGTGGAATGGTGTGGGTCAGTGCTTGTGGAGGGTCTGCTCTCGGCATGTGGGACCCTCAGATGTGTCCTTTGTACTCCACACCAAGATGACAGTGACACAGTCTTGTTTAGATATGACCCACGACACCACCTCCAGATTTCCAAATATGTCCTGACGGGTCCCAAAGACCCCAGGCTGAGAGTCACTGGGTGAAATGAGTGTGTTCTCCGCTGTTGGCAGCCTGTGCCTTTGAGTCCTGCTCATGCCAGTGAGCTGGATAGAGACTAATGTGTGTATCTGTGCTTCTGATTTCCCATCAGTGAGACAAAAGAGTTACACAGACTCGGGTGAGGTCAGAGCCTGGGAGCCAGTCATGTGGAAACTCCCCTCAGTCAGTGTGAAGGACCCCAGGAGGACAGGCGATGTGTGGAGGGTTAGGGGTGGTCAGATTGAGCCAAAGGAAAAGGACTCATGGGCATGGAGAAGAGTGTGGTGAAAGATGGGGAAAGGAGGGTATGAAGAGACAAAGTAGTAATGAAAAAATACAATGAAGATTGAATAAAACGAACACAGAAAGAAACCAAATTGCAAAACATAAATTTGGTCCATTGTGTGTGCAGTTAATATATTGAAATTTTGTACATGGCATGAAAATATTTTATGTCTTTTCATTTTACTCTCTTAGGGAGTGCATTTGAAGCCCGAGACACAGAGATGAATGGACACAGGACAGGGTCTCATGCCCTTGGGGTCAGGTCCGTGTGGGTTCTGGAGCACAGACAGGAGCAGTGGGTGAGGGAGGGGCAGACACTGAGGACAGAAGACAACATGACTCCTGTGAGCATGTGACCTGTACAGGGCAAGGTGGTCGTTGAATGTCTCTTCACATTTCACATAAATAACAGTCTGTGAGGTCATCAGTTGTCCACTGGGACTAACACATAGCTCGTAGTCTACCATATGACCAATGAAATGTAATATTCAACATATGACCCAAAATTTCACAAAGGACTGTAGTGGAGAAATCATGGAGGAAGTACCACGGGTTTGAAATGTCTGTGCGAATGAGAAAGGATTCTGCCCTGTGATGTAGATGAAGGAAGTGGATAAATGATGGTCCGAGGCTGTGTGTGCTGGTCTGGACTTCCTTCTGCTCACACGTGTCATCCTGAAATTCATGGCTCCAAACACAGGAGGCCTGTTCCCCCTTCCTCCTCTCACTGAGCACAGCACTCAGTTAGATGATCATTCTGGAGATCTCTACACACATGCATTTATGTGACAGTAGTTGGAACCTGTTGCTGTCCTATGCAAGCGTTTTGGCACATAAATACATATTTATGCAACAACACGTGCTGATAGGGACATGATGTGTGCGTGTGTTCTCATAGTCAGCGAGGGAGCAGAGTGAGAGGGACAGAGGGTAGAGAATTAAACAAGAAGAGTTGTGTGGATGGGAGTTGAGGTCATGTAATTGATGCAAGCAGTTCTTTGAACTTTTCTCCATCGTTTGTGTGACTTCAACATTGTTCTGTCGGTTCTCTAATTCTGTCTGTGATGACATCTGTGTGCCCCACTACTGACAGCCACTCAGAATGGCTGATGTGTGCTGTCACTGTGATTGAAGTTTAATCCTATTTCCTTCCGAAGGACGGGGGAGGAGACACCTTGAGCACCATGAAAGGACAGGAGTCAGGGATCTGAAGTCACAGGGAAGTGGGAAAAACTGAGGCCTGAGAGCATGTGGAAGGGGTGCATGGTGGGTGTGGAGGGGATGGGGCCAACCTTGAAGCCTCCTGAGGGGAGCCCAGGATTTGGGGTTCTGTGCAAACAGTAGTGGGGAGTCCCTGAGGGTTTTGAGCAGGGGGTGATCTGTCTGAGCTGCATGAGAAAGACCTGTCGAGGGTCTTAAAGACACAGCGCCTCAGGTGAGCAGGTGATCCTGGTGAGAGTCACTGACTAGGAGTCCCCGTAAGTCTAGACATGTGGGGACCATGGGACCGTGGGCACAGGTACAGCAGAGGTGCATCCGGGCACAGAGTGACGTGCTGGTTTCTGCCTCCAACTGCCCAGACACTCAGCAGGTCTGCAAACGCATCTCATCTGGCTGTTATCTTGCAGCTAAAGTGGGACAATGAGTAAGAAAGTGAAGGAAGGAAGTTTTGTTTAAAATATAAACAAATGTTAGGTCAGCTAAGAGAAAACTCTAACAAGAAATATACTACAGAAGTATGAGAACACTAAGAATAAAGAGTACGAGTAAATTAAAAATAAAACCGAATTCCTAAAACGAATTAGCATACTACACTTTCCACTGTGAAATGTGAACCCTTTAAAAGCCATTCTCTTTACCAATCATTTAATCAAATCAGGTCTATGAAAAGCATACATGCATCACATGACTTAAAATGATTGCTGAGTTGGCCTCCTCTGCCCGTGACTCTGAGTGTGTTCCTGGAAATTTCTCTGAGAAGTCCAAGCGAGCCCCTTCAGACCAGATGAATGGTCCCTTGGTCTGTCATATTGGACATGCAGGTCACTTAGCTTTTACTTTTGAGCATCTTCGCTAGAGGTGAAACAAATTAATTTGTCATATAAGTGCATGTTTGTGCCTCTCCAGAGGGGGACCCCTGGGAGTGAGATGGTACAGTAACTAGTACAGTGTCTCAGAGTCACAGTGTCTGGGAACCAGACCTTGAGTGTGTGAATAGACTCAGTGACCTGCTGAGGTGCAGAAACCAGCTGGGCTTCTGGACCTGGGGCTATAGAGAAGTGTGGACTGCCACCAGCAGGGGGTGCTGTGGGACAGCCCTTTGGTGACTACGAAGCTGCTCATTAGTGATCATTCACTAATAGGAGCCTGGGCATGGTGGTTGGAAATTGTGCACACTGATGGGGACTGAGGAGCTGTGTCCTCTGGGGCCTGATAGTATCTCCTGAGAAGGATCCTCCATGATATCTCAAGTGGTGTTTCCCCTCAGGGGTATCCCAAGGGGTGAAGTCAGCCTCCATCCCCTCAATCTGGGGTGTGAGCTGAGCTCCAGCACCAGGGTTCAGGGAGGGGCTGGGGAGCCCCTGGATGGACACATATTTGCATGGACAGCCCCTCCCCTGGCAGAGGGTGAGGGAGAAAAGGAGGCCTGGGCAGCCCATCCGCACCCTGGGCTCAGGGGCTGTGTGCACCATGGCCTGGACTCCTCTCCTCCTCGTGCTCCTCTCTCACTTCACAGGTAGGGGTGGGCCATGGGGACCAGGGCTCAATTCCCAAGTTTATTCCCTTCCTGCTCCATCTCCTGGGAAGCTTCCCCTGGTTTTTCTCCATCACTGCTAAGTATCTGTGTCTGCAGGTTCCCTGTCCCAGCCTGTGCTGACTCAGCCGCCCTCCGTCTCTACATCCCCTGGAGCCACAGCCTGACTCACCTGCACCCTGAGCAGTGGCTTCAATGTTGCTGACTACAGAATACGGTGGTTCCAGCAGAAGCCAGGGAGCCCTCCCCGGTATCTGCTGTGGTATAAATCAGACTCAGAGAAGCACCAGGGCTCCGGGGTCCCCAGCCGCTTCTCTGGATCCAAAGATACCTTGGCCAACGCAGGGCTCCTGACCATCTCAGGGCTGCAGCCTGAGGATGAGTCCGACTATTACTGTGCTACATTTCATGGCAGTGGGAGCAGCTACAGTTACTCACAGTGGCTCAGATGACGAGGAAGTGAGACAGAAACCCCTGGGCCCAGTGGTTATGACTCTGAGCCTCACTGAAGCTTCTGTGGAGGCCTCTGTAAGGTGGGCTCTTCTGCATCAGAATGTCTGTGGAAGGGGAAGGAGCAGCATAGTCATGAGTGAGAGCACAGGGCGTCCCCAGGTCACTCAAGCTGAAGGGGTGACAAAGCCCAACTGACTGTCCCCTTAGTGTCTGGCATAAATTTTATCAAAATAAGTATTTTAAAAAATACTTATTAAAATACTTAAGTATTTTAATACTTATTTTAAAAATCCTTATTTTTACTTAAGTAAAAATCTGTGGTTTATCTTACTGCTGTGGCTTGTTTCAAACTCACACAGAATCCTTCTGACACATCGGGTCGCCAACTGTGGGCAACTTTTCTTCATAACAAGCAATTTCCTGTGACACCAGCTGGATGTCCCACCACAAAACTCAGCTCTCAGATGACTGCGTGGTGACAGGGTCAGGTCTGCAGTGAAGACCCAGTTCCCACAGAACTGCCCAATCTTCAGGTGACGGTTACCAGCAGGATGTCTTTGGTGTCACACAAATTCTTCTCTTTAATTTGAAGGCTCCCATGTTCCCTAACTAGGTTTCAATTAAATTTTTGACTCCACCTGAGCCCTCCTCCCTCCTCAAGGAAATGGGGGGCACGTCTGTAA
>NW_028081824.1:0-918 GCF_014824575.4 Sturnira hondurensis
CCCGCTTCATACAAAATGTCCCGATTGCACACGAAAAATAAACGGCAAACGTTTCACCTTGCAGATAACACACTACCTTCAGCAGCAGTTCCAGCAAAGGATACTTCTACACAAGCGGTAGAGACTTATCGGGGGAAACCCGCTTCCCACTAAATGTCCCTATTGCCCAGGAACGAAGAAACGCCAAAAACATTCACTCTGCAGGTAACACAGTACCACGCTCCCAATTTCCCAAAATAATTTCCCTACTATCACATGGTCTTAGGCCTTCACAACTGTGTTCAACCTTGCATAGTTCCTTCTACACGCAATGCTTAGCTAGGCCTAGCTTTACTCCTGGAGAAATACTTCTGAGCCAGACTGCAGGTTGACAGCTCACTCTGTGTCAAAGTTGAGATACTTCTGTGCGTGAGCGTTGTCTTCCTCGCTCACAGAAATGTCAATCCACAGTTCCCTAGCTGTCCAACCTCCCACAGCAATGCCAGGAAGAGGATACTTGTACACAAGCGGTAGAGACATTTCGGGGAAATCCTGCTTCCTAAGAAATGTCCCTATTGCCCAGGAACAAAGAAACGAGAAACACTTCACTCTGCAGATAACAGAGCACCTCCCCAGCAGTGCCAGCAAAGGATACTTCTACACAAGGGATAGGGACTTATCGGGGGAAACCGGCTTCATGCGAAATGTCCCTATAACCCAGGAACGAAGATAGTGCAAGGGCTTCACTCTCCAGATAACACAGCACCTTCCCCAGCACTGGCAGCAAAGGATACTTCTAACCAAGGAGCAGAGAATTCTCTGGGATTCCGGCTTTTTAGGAAATGTCCCTATTGCCGAGAAAGGAAAAAGGGCAAACGCTTCACTGTGTAGATAACGCAGTAACTTCCGGAGCAGTGCCAGCAAAGGATAATTCTATAG
>NW_028081825.1:0-847 GCF_014824575.4 Sturnira hondurensis
TTTGAATTCTTGTAACTTTACTTTTTCCTGTTTGGTCATTTCTTTCTTCCTTTTGGTCCAGCCCCTTGATTTGAGTCCCAGTTTCCTTTCCTTCACTATTGGTTTCCTGTGCATTTCCCTTCATTTCAATTAGGTTAGCCTTCATATGTTCCTCTACTTTGTGACTATAATCAACCAGTTCTGTGAGCATCCTGATAAACAGTGTCTTAAATTATGCATCTGAGGGTTTCGCTATTTCCTGGTCACTTAGTTATCTTCTCTGGGGCTTTGAGTTCTTCTTGAGCCATCTTTTGGACTGTTCGTGCCTGTTACTAGCAGGATCGGAGCCCTAGGTGTTCACCAGAGCAGGGCAACTCAGTCGCTGGGTTGTGACGCTGTATGTGGGGGTGGGGCCAAAGGGAGGCAATGGCAAGCACACTTTGCTTCCTCCCGCCGCCACCTCAGGCTGCGCAATTCGTCCCACTGCTCGAGAGTGTGCGACCATGGTCAGCCGCTGCTGGGTTCGTTGCTGGGGGCTGCGCGGTCTGTCTCACTTCTCCCTCCCACTGTCCCAAGCCCTCACTGGGTCCGATGGTGCTACCCCGGATGCCTGGGCACCTGGGGTCGGGGGATCCTTCCTGCCCGACCCAGCTCCGCTGCTGGCTCCGCCCCTCTTACCCGTCCTGGTTGAAGGGTTCCTTGTCGTCGGACTTATGTATAGTTCAATTTTCTGTTCTTTGGCTGTGTCTTTGTTTACTAAACCTTTGTTGTATTCAAACTTGGTTGTGGGAGAAGGCACAGTGTTTCCACCCATGCCTCCATCTTGGCGGAAATCTCTGACTTAATCTTCGATAATGTCTTTAAAGAA
>NW_028081826.1:0-1707 GCF_014824575.4 Sturnira hondurensis
TGAGCCCGAGTGCGCGTTCTAACGCCGACAATCCACACAGACAATTTCATTTTTATTAAACCCGCAAAGGTGAGCTGATCCTGTTTACCAAAGACGCACCCACGCCACCCAAACTCGGAAAGCGCTGGGGTTCATTTTGGTATTTCTGGGAGTTTTAGAAATATTTAATTTATATATGATATTTAATTTGTATGTAAATGCTTACATTTCTAAGTCCATTGAAATAGGGCTCTTTCGTGGGATTTTCTGAATTAGTTTGGTGGTGCCGTCTGGAGTCAGGAAAATGCCGCGTATACATAATGAGTGTTCGGTCTGTGCGCTCACGGGTGCAGGTGAGACCTTCGGGCTTTCTGTCCACTCAGTCTTGGCCACCGGTCTGGGAAGCACAGTGCTTCGTCCCCACTCTGCGCTTTGAGCCAAACTGTGTTTCTGGCAAATGGGGTACATTCAGGTTTTATGGTTCCTTCAGTGGAGGGGGGCACGCTGTTCACCAAGGTCTGGGACAAGGACCTCCCTGCGTTGGAGGCGCCACCAAGGTCTGGGACAAGGACCTCCCTGCGTTGGAGGCACCACTGTGGTTGGGTGGGGCCATCCCCAGAGGCGGGGCCTTGGAGAGGGTGCCTCTAGAAAAGGAGGCCAGAGCTGAAGGCTGAAGGAAAGTTCCGGGGCAGAGACCCAAGGGCGGGGGTCACCAGGTGTAGGCTGGGGTGACGTACCTACCTGGAGAACCAGGCCACACCCCCAGCCCCTCTGCCCTGAGAACCCAGGAGGGCCACATGGGTGGGTGTGACCTGGTGCCAGCAGCCACAAGACAGGCCCCTGACCCAGAGCTGCCAACCCATGGCTGACTAACGGCCTCTTACCCGCAGGAGTCTGAAGAGACAAAGACAGAGAGGGAGCAGGCAGGTGAGACTGGAGTTTGCTCGGAAAGGCCAGTGGGACGGTGGCAGAGAGGCCGGGAGCAGGTGGAGTGTCGAGGTCAGCAGGATACGAGACAGAAGGGGTCCTGCTGGAAGCAGGACAGAAGCACCAGCTGGGCCCTGAGCTGGATGGGGGGCCCTGGACTGCGGACAGAGATCAGCACCCAGGAACAGGGCCCAGGGCAGATCTGGGTGCAGGCTGGCGGTGAGCCACCATGGGGGGGGGGGTTGCGCGCAGCGGCCCCGTGTGGGCACTGTGGCTAGAGTCGCCCTTCAGAGCTTAATACAAAAGCCTTTGGGGGGATGACAAAGGAACACCCGCCCGATGTTCAGTGCCGGACACCGAGAGGGGACAGTGACCGCAGCACCCCGTGCAGGCCCCTCTCTGGAGGGAATTCCGAGTCCAGTGCGGCAGCAGCAACAATTTCCTACAGACCCCGAGTACTCCGGCTGTGGAGAGAGCATTCAGCCCCCACCAGGCATCAGCTTGGCCCACACAGTAGGTATGAGCACCTACTGTGTGCTCGGCCCAGCGACGGGCTTGGGGCCCCTGCCTCAGGGACAGCAGCCAACCCGGCCCAGGACAGGCCAGCCCATAAGCAGTGAAGCTGAAGTTCGAGGGTGGCAGCCAGGACAGGCCCAGCCCCAGCCCAGGAGGTGGGGCGGTCTGCAGGCGGGGGGCGATCCCTGCACAGCTGCACAGCTTCCTGCGGCAGAGGAAGACGCCGAAGCGAGGGGTCCTATAGTGCAGACTACACTGCGCTCACCACTCTCGGAGCCCGGAGTC
>NW_028081827.1:0-509 GCF_014824575.4 Sturnira hondurensis
TGAGTCACACTGGTCAGGGCTGGGTTTGGTTTTTGCTCGGTGTTAGGGGCAGAAACAGCCAGCCAGGTGTCCCATTGCAACATGGTCCAAGGAGCCTCACCTCACTGGAATGTTCTAAGTGTCTCTGGAAGAATTCTTGGGTGTGGCTTCAGTTCCTGAGAAGAACAGAGGCCCCCGACTATTGAACGTGCCTCTCGGGGGCTGGGGGGGGGGCGGCGATGGTACTTCGTCACTAAGGCACATGGGGACAGAGCTTTGTTCCTTTCCATTTCCAAAGCCAGCAGTGACCCCTTTTTCCTCTAAGTATTCATTTCATTTGTTAGTCCATTCATCCATCTGTCCCTCCCTCCCTCCCTCCCTCCCTCCGTCCATGTGTCCATCCATCCACCCACCCGTCCATGTCTCCATCCATCCATCCATCCATCTGTCCTTTCAACACATAGTCACTTAGTGTCTGCTCTGTGACAGGCATTATGCTCACGTGGGGACACAAAAGGGACCTGGACCTG
>NW_028081828.1:0-522 GCF_014824575.4 Sturnira hondurensis
TACTATATTTAATTATATTATTAAATATATAGTGCTATACTTAATAATATAGTAATTCAGTATATATGCTATATATGAGTATATATATTGCTGTATATAAGTGTATATAGTATATATAAGTGTATGTATAGTATATATAAGTATATGAAGTAAAAAATGTATATGAAATGCTATTTATTCAAGTAGCATTTCTAGTATTTCTGTACCTAAATAACTGAGTCCAAAGTTGTTCAAAATACTTTTTTTGTCTTAGTAGTTTAGTCAAATTACCAGATAGTCATTCTGCAGATCGATGTTTATTTCAGGATGCCAAATGGACAATGCCATACTAATTAGATGACGGTATATAAAGACTCTGATAGTCCTTCTAAAAGAAAGAGAGAAGAAACTATATCACTACTTTCATCTGTGATGTTCAAAGTCCTCATGAATACAGGACTAATGTATATATACTTCATTTAAATCGAATGATAGTTTCAATTCATATAGCTCACTCAGTCTAACTGTGGCCCCAGATACTTC
>NW_028081829.1:0-744 GCF_014824575.4 Sturnira hondurensis
TTTAAAAGCTGAGCCCTAATTTATAGTCTGGCTTTGTCTCCATTTCTTTCTCATTCTTAGAAAACTGTATCCTCCTCTTTGACAATTCTCCCGCCTGATCTGAGCTGGCCTCCTTGCCCTTCCTGGACTGAAACTCCTTTCCCATCCCATGAAAAGTCTATACTCCTCGTTCTTAGCTCCCCATCCCCCACCACCAGCATTCTACAACCCATTTGTATTATTGAAGTTTCAGGTTCTCGTTTAAGTCCTTGATTACTTGATTAGTATCTTCTTCACTGGACTGTGAATTCCGTTAAGGACATGACCTCATCTGTCTTTCACTTAACATCTTGTCTCCACTCTGTGGGACAGGATACCTAAACTGACCACTGAGCAAATAGAGATCGAATGAGTAATTGTCCAGAGGAAGTGTGGTGCCCACTAAAATATAAGGTAACCACATGCAGCGAGCTCTTGATGGGCCGCATCTCACTGGCCCTGGAATTTGGGCAGTCTTCTTACAGGTATTCTAAAAGTTCCTGTATTCTAAATCCTCCCTGTATTCTAAAAGTTCAGGAAGCCAATTCCACACAAAAATCAGCAACAGAAAAGTATGGAAGTTAAATTCATATTGTTGTGTTGTTTTGTTTTGTTTTCTTAAAAGAAGAAGAAAAAGAGCAGAATAACATCCCTGTAGATAATGAAAGCATGCTGGAGAAATATGCTCTCAAACAGGATAAAACTCTAACCCACTATTTCAAAATA
>NW_028081830.1:0-717 GCF_014824575.4 Sturnira hondurensis
CTCTGAGCACTGCTTGTTGTTGCTGCTCTGGTTCTTTTAGAGGTAGGGTTAGATTGTTTATTTGATGTTTTTCTGTGTTTAGGTCAGGCTGTGTTGCTGTGAACTTCCCTGTCAATGCTGCCTGCACTGTGTCCCATAGGTTTTTTGTTGTTGTTTTGTTGTTGTTGTTGTTGTGTTTTCGTTTGTTTCCAGAAACTTTTTTATTTCTTCCTTGATCTCATTATTAACCCATTCTTTGTTGAATAGCATTGTATTCAATTTCTGTGAATTTGAATGTATTTGAGTGTTTTCCTTGCAGTTGGTTTCTAGTTTCAGGCTCTTGTGGTTGGAGAAAAATGGTTGTTATAATATTAATTTTTTTGAGTTTGTTTGAGGCTTGTTTTGTGTCCTATCATCTGGTCTATATTTTAAAACATTCCATGTGCATCTGAAAATAATGCATGTTTTGCTTCTTTGGGACAAAAGTTTCTGCATATATCAATTAAGTCCATTTCAATTAGAGTATTATTCAGTTGCATAATATCTTTGCTGATTCTCTAGAAGATCTATTCATTATTTATTGCATGGTGTTAAAATCCCCATACAATGATTTTTGTTGTCAACATCTTTCTTGAATTCCTCCAATATTTTATTTATATATTTAGGTGTTCCCGTGTTGGGTACACACATGTTTCCATGGGTCATATCCTCCTTTCAGTATTATGCAGTGGTCTTCTT
>NW_028081831.1:0-678 GCF_014824575.4 Sturnira hondurensis
CCTGGGAAACAACTTGCCATGTTGTATGCATTTCCCTTCATTTCTTTTTTTAAATTTCCCCTCCTAGGTTCAAAAAAATGCCAGTTTTCTTCACCGTTATATCCCTGGACTCTACAAGAGTGCCTGGCACGCAGCAAGTAAGTGTCTATTTAATATTTCTCAAAGGAATGAGCAAATTCTCTATCTACGGTACCCATAAAGTGACACCTTGAGTGAAGGGTGACACAGTTGCTTCATTTTGTGTGTCACATCTAATCAGTCACCAGCAGCTTCCAGGGGAAGGTGAATCTAGGCTCAATGAGAGCAAATCACTTGGTTCTGCAGCCAGGACAGGACAGCAGGCCCCAGTGCTGTTTACCTTCCATCCCTGTCGGAGTTCCTAGAGTGAGTGAAACCCGGGCCACACACTGAATTGGAATGGTGGTGAGGGTGGCGGGGTACAAGCATCTGCAATTTTTAATTACAGGTCTGCTTTTGTGTGCTTCTGATGGGCAGCCAGGGTTGATAGCCACTGAGCTGCCAGCTTCTTGGGAATTGGATTAGCCAATCCCAGCAGCAGATTCTGTTTGAGATGAAAATAGGAATGAGTGAAAGAGGAAGAGCTTCTAGACCAGACCTGCCCTGAGACCCAACCAGTCCATCTGGCCATGAACAGAGCTGTGTATGTCCTCAGCAGCA
>NW_028081832.1:0-2445 GCF_014824575.4 Sturnira hondurensis
GTAATCTTTATTTTGCATTCAAACTCTGCCAACTTAAAGTTCTGTCAGGGAACTTAGTGTAACTGTACATATATATTTAACGAGTATAGATTATATCCTTAAACAAACTTGTGAAACACTTCTATAAAATATATGTATAGTAACCTAAATTTGCAAAACAAAATACACCCATTGAACCATAATTTTATCATGTATCATAAGCAAACATTAGTCTGATTGGTAAGTTTTTTAAAAAATGTTCAACAGAAATGCAACTTATACATTTATTTTAGAGTTTTAAACTAAATGTCTCCTGTTTTATTATGTGCTATAAAAGCAAACTAGAAAACACAAAATCTGTACATTTCAAATGTTAATTCTAAAATAAAGAAGGAACCTTTGAAAGTATAAAGCTTCCAATTGACTCAAGAAAAAAATAAAATGTATTTTATATAGTATATTTTATTGATAATGCCATTACAGTTGTTCCATTTCCCCCTTCATTCCCCTCCACCCTGCACAACCCTTTCCACCCACATCCCCCCCCTTTAGTTCATGTCCATATGTCATAAGTTCTTTAGCTTCTATATTTCCCACACTACTCTTGCCCTACCTCTGTCTATTTTCTCCCCACTGTCTACGCTTATTCTCTGTACCTCCCCCCCCACATACACACACTCACCTGTTGCTAACCCTCCATGCGATCTCCATTTCTGTGGCTCCGCTCCTGTTTTAGCTGTCAGCTTAGTTTGCTTTTGTTTTACGTGTGGTTGTTAGTAACTGTGAGTTTGCTGTCCTTTCACTGTTCATATTTTTTATCTTATTTTTCTTAGATAAGTTCCTTTAACATTTTATATAATAAGGGCTTGGTGATGATGAACTCCTTGAACTTGACCTTATCTGAGAAGCTCTTTATCTGTCCTTCCATTCTAAATGAAAGCTTTGCTGGATAGAGCAATCTTGGATGTAAGTCCTTGGATTTCATGAATTGGAATACTTCTTTCCAACCCCTTCTTGCCTGTAAGGTTTCTTTTGAGAAATCCACTGACAGTCTGATGGGTACTCCTTTGTAGGTAACTCTCTTCTTTTCTCTTGCTGCTTCTAGGATTCTCTACTCCATTTTAATCTTGGTTAATGCAATTATGATGTGCCTTGGTGTGTTCCTCCTCGGGTCCAATTTCTTTGGGACTCTCTAAGCTTCCTGGATTTCCTGGAAGTCTATTTATTTTGCCATATTGGGGAAGTTCTCCTTTATTATTTGTTCAAATAACTTGAATAGTCCACTTGTTGCTCTTCCTCTTCCATGTCTGGTACCTCTATAATTCAGATGTTGGAATGTTTAAAGATTTCCTGGGGGTTCCTAAGCCTCTCCTCAGTTTTTTGAATTCTTATTTCTTCATTCTTTTCACTTTGGTTGTTTCTTTATTCCTTCTGGTCCACTCCATTGATTTGAGTCTCAGTTTTCTTCCCATCACTATTGGTTCACTATTCATTTTTCTTCATTTCACTTAGTGTAGCCTTCATTTTTTCATCGATTTGTTACCAAATCAACCAGTTCTGTGAGCATCCTGACCACCAGTGCTTTGAACTATGCATTTGATAGGTTGGCTATCTCTTGGTTGCTTAAAAGTATTGACTCTGGGGCTTTGATTTGTTCTTCCATTTGAGCCACAATTTTTTGGTCTGGTTGTACCTATTATGTATGAGGGGCAGAATCTTAGGTGCTCACCAGGGTGGGGTCACCCAGTCTCTGGGTTGTGCCCCTGTATGTGGGGGTGGGGTCAGAGTGGGAACAAAGGTGCTTGCTCCGCTTGTATTTCAGTCCCTTCTGCTGCTTCCCACAAGCAAACTGGGCTCACCTGGTGCTGGTTCTCAGGTGGGTGTGCTTGTGTATGTTCTAGGACCCTGTGGGTCTCTAAAAAATTTCCTGTGAGGCTGGGAGACTCTCCCAGAACCTCAGCGCCAACAAGTATTTTCAATCAGTGCTTTTATGCTTTATTTCTTATTGCTGGGGCCCTGGGTTGCATGATCTGTCTCATTCCCTGTTTTCACCTGGTTTATCTACCGGTGAATGTGTGACCACAGTCAGCCAGCTGCCTTGTGCACATCACTGGGTCTGTTCGTTTCCCCCCCACTCCCCAGGATCTGCTAGCCTCACTGTGCCTCACTGTGCCTCACTGTGCGAGAAGGCACAGTGCTTTCACCCACACCTCCATCTTGGCCGGAATTCTTAAAATGTTTTTTCATATTGTTCTATCTTCTTATATGTATTTTTTAAGTGCCAAGAGCCTAAAAATTTATTTTTCATTTTAAAATAATTTTCCGTCTGAGTCAAATTCTAGTGTGTTCAAGATTTTTGACAAACACTTTTAAATCAACAAAAGCAAGTATATTAATGTAGTTGTTTTTGTGTGTGTGTGTGTGTTACAAAAGTGATTTTTTCATAGAAAATTACCCACTGTTTCT